>NW_028181538.1:242500-250000 GCF_963514085.1 Chelon labrosus
CAAAGACCAGATATTTAATGTTCAAATGGATCCTGTCCCAGCTCCTTCTTTGTGTTGAACGTTAAATATCTGGTCACGTTACAGAGCTGCTTCTTTTATATCAGTAGTTGGTTCTGATTGGACCAGACCAGTCCCTCTGCTGTGTCTGCAGGCAGTGTGGGTTTCCTGGACCAGCCCTCCACAGCATTTGTCCGGTTGCAGGAGGCGGTTCTGTTGGACTCTGTCCTGGAGGTTCCCATCCCCGTGAGGTTCCTGTTTCTCCTGCTGGGCCCGCCCACCGCCAACATCGACTACCACCAGATCGGTCGCTCCATCTCCACGCTCATGTCGGACAAGGTGAGTTCTGCAGACCGGGTTACGACCACCAGAGGGCTTCAGAGAAAGAATCCTGACACCTGTGTCTCCTCCAGTTCTTCCATGAGGCGGCGTATCAGGCCGACGACCGCCAGGACCTGCTGATGGCCATCAACCGGTTCCTAGACTGCAGCATTGTCCTCCCGCCGTCGGAGGTGGGCGGAGACAAGCTGCTGCGTTCAGTCGCCCGCTTCCAACGAGAAATGCTTCGGAAGAGGGAGGAGGAGCAGAGCGGCAAAGTCCAGGAGAAACAGAGCAGCCTTCAGCAGGATGAAGGTGATGTTATTAGTTTACTAGCTTAGCATGGCAGTGATCTGCATCTTCATCTTCCTTCACCCAGAGATCTTAACCCGGTATTTCAGACTCTTGTGGGACTAAAGAACAAACAACTAAACTAGCATGTCATCAGCGCAGCGGTGGACGTCTTTTTCTAACGTCTCTAAAAGTTTAGACTTTAACAACAACTTTTAGGTGAGTTCAGAATGATATCAACGCTATCGGGGTGTTTTCTACTATCTCATCTAGAAGACAGGGTCCATAGAGACCAGGGTCCACAGGGACCAGGGTCCACAGAGACCAGTGTCATAGAGACCAGGGTCCATAGAGATCAGGGTCCACAGAGACCAGTGTCATAGAGACCAGGGTCCATAGAGACCAGGGTCCACAGGGACCAGGGTCCACAGGGACCAGGGTCCACAGAGACCAGGGTCCATAGAGATCAGGGTCCATAGAGATCAGGGTCCACAGAGACCAGTGTCACAGAGACCAGAGTCATAGAGACCAGGGTCCATAGAGACCAGGGTCCACAGAGACCAGTGTCACAGAGACCAGTGTCATAGAGACCAGGGTCCATACAGATCAGGGACCACAGAGATCAGGGTCCATAGAGATCAGGGTCCACAGAGATCAGGGTCCACAGAGACCAGGGTCATGAACATGGACCTGATGGTTCTGGAGATGTTCCTGATTTAGCTGGTCTAGGTTAGCTCTGATAGCTCTGATAGCTCTTAGATATATCTTAAAGAGCAGCGTTCTTCTCTTCCAGATTCTCTGGTTCCCTCTAAACCCGGTGACGAGCCTTTGAGACGCTCAGGTCGTCTTTTCGGGGGTTTGATCACAGACGTGAGGCGCCGCTATCCTCAGTACGTCAGCGACATCCGGGACGCTCTGAACCCTCAGTGCATGGCCGCCGTCATCTTCATCTACTTCGCTGCTCTGTCGCCTGCCATCACCTTCGGAGGACTCCTCGGTGAGTATGGACCTCAGGGACCAGGACCGGACTCGTTTTCAGAGACCTGTGAAACCTCTGTTGTGTGACGCAGGTGAGAAGACGGAGGGTCTGATTGGTGTGTCGGAGCTGATCGTTGCCACGGCGATGCAGGGCGTGGTGTTCAGCGTACTGGGAGCTCAGCCTCTGCTGGTGATCGGCTTCTCTGGACCACTGCTGGTGTTTGAAGAGGCCTTCTACACGGTGAGACCCGTCTGCATCGGAACCAGGACCAGACCAGAACTATGGGACGTCCTTACAACACGTCTGGTTCATGTCCTGCTTCTATAGAAATAGAAAGAACAGAAAAGCCTTTGGTGTCATTGTAAGCATGATTCAACTAAAGACTAACAGAACAAACACTAAATATGTTGGACAAGAATGTATTCATGTTTGTTGGGGGACTGGAGAGGTGTATCGCCCCCCAGAGGTCAGGAGGTCAAACAGGTTGAGGCCGAGTCCTTCATGTCACTTATTTAGCTGTCACTGGGTGAGAGGCAGGGTGCACTCTGAACATATTATTATTATTATTATTTAATTGACTGATTCGATCAGGTGGTCTGCTGAACGGTGCCTGCTCTGTACCTCTAGTTCTGCAAAGACAACGGGATCGAGTATCTGACGGGACGGGTGTGGATCGGTTTCTGGCTGGTTCTCATCGTTGTCCTCACCGTGGCCTTTGAGGGAAGCATCCTGGTTCGCTTTGTCTCACGTTTCACCCAGGAGATCTTCTCCTTCCTCATCTCCCTCATCTTCATCTACGAGACCTTCTCCAAGCTGGTGAAGGTCGGTTCTGACTTCATGACGTCTTTAATGACGCTCGGTCTGGGACTGATGCTGCACACACACTTTGAACTTTCTCTTTCTAGATCTTTCAGGAGCATCCCCTCCAAAACTGTTACCATGGAAACAACACAAGCTCTCCGACTCTCTGCAACTTCACCGTGGCCGCCGGGAATCATGGGAAGGTTGTTGGAGAGCCAAACACAGCGCTGCTCTCGTTGGTCCTCATGGCGGGAACTTATTTCATCGCTTTCTACCTGCGGAAGTTTAAGAACAGCTCCTTCTTCCCCGGAAGGGTCAGTACCTACAAGTACAGGGACAGGGACAGGGACAGGGACAGGTAAACACAGCAACACCTGAGCCAAAACATTACGACCGCAGCTGAAGTGATGTGGGAGAAATTATGACGTTTAAAGACATTTGATGAAGACCAGATCTGGGTGGGAGCTTCTCTGACACGGTTCACAGGGTGGGAGGTTAGAACCAGGCTTCAATATGTGAAGGGTCAGCTTCAGAAGTCTTGATGTGGTACACAACATGGTCCTGGTGTAGAACAGCAGCGTATTAGGAGGTCGTAATGTTTTGGCTCATCAGGTGGGTTTCTACTCTACAGTCATTCTGTTGTAGCTGCAGCTCTGGTTCTGGTTTCTGGAGCTCTAGGTTCTGGTTCCTGTCTAGCGTCTTCGGTTTCAGAGCTGATGTAACGACGTGGTTGTGTTTCAGCTCCGGAGGATCATTGGAGACTTCGGCGTCCCCATCGCCATCCTCATCATGGTGCTGGTGGACTACAGTGTAGACGACACCTACACCCAGGTGAGGGACACGCACCTAAAGACCGTTCAGTCAAAGACTTGAAGAAGAAAACTAACCCAGGAACTAGGTGTTAGGGTCGGAGCGGGCAGTAGCAAGAATCAGCCTAAACCTGATTAAGAGGATCTGATCGTGAGCTCATGACCTCCTTCCTGTCCATCCCCAGAAACTGAACGTGCCCAGTGGATTCTCTGTGTCTAGTCCAGAGAAGAGAGGTTGGCTGATTTCTCCTCTGGGGTCCGATGGACAGTTTCCAGTCTGGATGATGGCCGCCAGCATCCTGCCAGCCGTCCTCGTCTTCATCCTCATCTTCATGGAGTCCCAGATCACAGCGTACGAACTCTTCTTCCTGAGTTGGGACGTTTTTATCCAGAGCACGGTGGTAAAATGATGTGTTGGTGTTTTCGTCTCCCAGGCTGATTGTCAGTAAGAAGGAGAGGATGCTGCTGAAGGGAACTGGTTTTCATCTGGACCTCCTCATCATTGTGGTGGTGGGCGGAGTTTCAGCCTTGTTTGGTCTGCCGTGGTTATCTGCTGCCACCGTCCGGTCCGTCACCCACACCAACGCCCTGACCGTCATGAGCAAAGCCGTCGCCCCTGGAGACAAGCCCCGCATCCAGGAGGTCAAGGAGCAGAGGGTGACGGGCTTCCTGGTGGCTGTTCTAGTCGGTATGACCTTTAGGATGATGACCTCCGCCTCTACTTCTACTACCTAGGGTCTGACCTCTGACCTCTGACAGGTCTGTCCATCGTGATCGGGGAGGTTCTGCGGCAGATCCCTCTGGCGGTGCTGTTTGGGATCTTCCTCTACATGGGCGTGATGTCCCTGAATGGGATCCAGCTCACAGAGAGACTCATCCTGCTGTTGATGCCCCCAAAGTACCATCCCGACCACAGCTACGTCCGCAAGGTTAGTCCCGCCCCCACACCGGGACAGGTGGTGCCCCAGTCAATCAGATTCACTGCTTCACTTTAATACTTCAGATCAAACATCCTCCAACTGAACCTGTCACATCTCTGCCTCCGTCTCACAGGTGAGGACATTAAGGATGCACCTGTTCACCATCGTCCAGTTGACATGTCTGTCTCTGCTTTGGGTTGTCATGGCAACAGCGGCGGCGCTGGCATTCCCCTTCATGCTGCTACTGACCATCCCAGTGAGGATGCTGCTGCTGCCCCGCCTCTTCAGCCGCCGAGAGCTGCAGAGTGTGAGTCACATGGTTAACATGAAACAGGTTTCACGTGTAACAGGCTTCACGTGTAACAGGCTTCACGTGAAACAGGCTTCACGTGTAACAGGCTTCACGTGTAACAGGCTTCACGTGTAACAGGCTTCACGTGAAACAGGCTTCACGTGAAACAGGCTTCACGTGTAACAGGCTTCACGTGTAACAGGCTTCACGTGTAACAGGCTTCACGTGTAACATCCTTCACGTGTAACAGGCTTCACGTGTAACAGGCTTCACGTGAAACAGGCTTCACGTGAAACAGGTTTCACGTGTAACAGGCTTCACGTGTAACAGGCTTCACGTGAAACAGGCTTCACGTGTAACAGGCTTCACGTGAAACAGGCTTCACGTGTAACAGGCTTCACGTGTAACAGGCTTCACGTGAAACAGGCTTCACGTGAAACAGGCTTCACGTGTAACAGGCTTCACGTGAAACAGGCTTCACGTGTAACAGGCTTCACGTGTAACAGGCTTCACGTGAAACAGGCTTCACGTGAAACAGGCTTCACGTGTAACAGGCTTCACGTGTAAAACGTGTCTGTGCTGACCTCTGACCTCTGACCTCCAGCTGGATGGTGATGATGCGGAGCCTCACCTGGAGGAGAAGGAGGTGCAGGACGAGTATTCACAGCTGCAGATGCCCGTGTGACCCAGGGGCTGCATGGTGATTGGTTGATTTGGTCTGATGGGCGTCGGCCTGGACTGAAGTCATGTGACATGAAGCTGATTGTGTTTCTGTGTCTGAAGCTGAAAATGTTTCAGTAAAAGAAAACGTGACGACAGAGATGATGAGTTTTCATTTATGTGTCTCCTCAGCTCACATGACGATCACATGTAGATACTAACATGTAGATAATCACATGTGGATAATGACATGCAGATAATGACATGTAGATAATGACATGAAGATAATCACATGTGGATAATGACATGCAGATAATGACATGTAGATAATCACATGTGGATAATGACATGCAGATAATGACATGTAGATACTAACATGTAGATAATCACATGTGGATAATGACATGCAGATAATGACATGTAGATACTGACATGTAGATAATCACATGTGGATAATGACATGCAGATAATGACATGTAGATAATCACATGTAGATAATGACATACAGATAATGACATGTAGATACTAACATGTAGATAATCACATGTGGATAATGACATGCACATACATGATCATCAACACTACCTGAGGGCCACATAGGACCGCACACTTAACCAGATATGATAAAACTGCCATTTTAAATATGTTTGTGTGTGTATAAGTACATTATATTTATATATATATTTATAATTATATATATGTGTGTGTGCTTGTTGAAGCAAACACACACACACATGTAGATAATCACATGTAGATAATGACATGTAGATACTGACATGTAGATAATACATGTAGATACTGACATGTAGATAATACATGTAGATAATACATGTAGATACTGACATGTAGATAATACATGTAGATAATGACATGTAGATACTGACATGTAGATAATGACATGTAGATAATGACATGTAGATAATACATGTAGATAATGACATGTAGATACTGACATGTAGATACTGACATGTAGATAATGACATGTAGATACTGACATGTAGATAATGACATGTAGATACTGACATGTAGATAATCACATGTAGATAATGACATGTAGATACTGACATGTAGATAATACATGTAGATACTGACATGTAGATAATACATGTAGATAATACATGTAGATACTGACATGTAGATAATACATGTAGATAATGACATGTAGATACTGACATGTAGATAATGACATGTAGATAATGACATGTAGATAATACATGTAGATAATGACATGTAGATAATGACATGTAGATACTGACATGTAGATACTGACATGTAGATAATGACATGTAGATACTGACATGTAGATAATGACATGTAGATACTGACATGTAGATAATGACATGTAGATAATGACGTGTAGATAATGGCATGTAGATAATGACATGTAGATACTGACATGTAGATAATGACATGTAGATACTGACATGTAGATAATACATGTAGATAATGACATGTAGATAATACATGTAGATAATGACATGTAGATAATGACATGTAGATACTAACATGTAGATAATACATGTAGATAATGACGTGTAGATAATGACATGTAGATAATGGCATGTAGATAATGACATGTAGATACTAACATGTAGATAATGACATGTAGATAATACATGTAGATAATACATGTAGATAATGACATGTAGATAATGACATGTAGATAATGACATGTAGATATTGACATGTAGATACTAACATGTAGATAATACATGTAGATAATGACATGTAGATAATGACATGTAGATACTAACATGTAGATAATGACATGTAGATAATGACATGTAGATAATGGCATGTAGATAATGACATGTAGATAATGACGTGTAGATAATGACATGTAGATATTGACATGTAGATATTGACATGTAGATACTAACATGTAGATAATACATGTAGATAATGACATGTAGATACTAACATGTAGATAATACATGTAGATAATGACATGTAGATAATACATGTAGATAATGGCATGTAGATAATGACATGTAGATAATGACGTGTAGATAATGACGTGTAGATAATGACATGTAGATAATACATGTAGATAATGACATGTATATACTAACATGTAGATAATGACATGTAGATACTAACATGTAGATAATGACATGTAGATAATGGCATGTAGATAATGACATGTAGATACTAACATGTAGATAATGACATGTAGATAATGGCATGTAGATAATGACGTGTAGATAATGACGTGTAGATAATGACATGTAGATATTGACATGTAGATATTGACATGTAGATACTAACATGTAGATAATACATGTAGATAATGACATGTAGATACTAACATGTAGGTAATACATGTAGATAATGACATGTAGATAATACATGTAGATAATGGCATGTAGATAATGACATGTAGATAATGACGTGTAGATAATGACATGTAGATATTGACATGTAGATAATGGC
>NW_028181538.1:255000-262500 GCF_963514085.1 Chelon labrosus
TCGCCGTCCTCGCCGTCCAGGTGACAGCGTGTCCTGGTCATGGACAGTCTGGAGAAGCAGCTCGTGTGTCCCATCTGTCTGGAGATGTTTACCAAACCCGTGGTCATCCTGCCGTGCCAACACAACCTCTGCCGCAAGTGTGCCAACGACGTCTTCCAGGTGAGGGCCACACACCTGAGGGCCACACACCTGAGGGCCTGGGGTTCTGTTGTTTGTACTGAGGACATGTGTTCCCGTGGTGCATTCAAGGACACTCTGCCAGCCGTCTGTTTGGCTGTTCATTCTCAGCGTGTCCTTGAACGCAGCTTGAACAGATGTTGACAGCAGCATCAGAACCAACTCTCCGTGGTGCTATTGAACGTCCCCTTGTTTCCGTCTACCTGTGTGATGCCCCGCCCCCTGCAGGCGTCCAACCCCTACCTGTCCTCCAGGAGCGGCTCCACGGTGACCTCTGGTGGACGGTTCCGCTGCCCGTCCTGTCGTCATGAGGTGGTTCTGGACCGACATGGAGTCTACGGGCTCCAGAGGAACCTGCTGGTGGAGAACATCATTGACATGTACAAGCAGGGGAGCGCCAGGTACACACACCTGGATACACACCTGGACACACACCTGGACACACACCTACACACACCTGGATACACACCTGGACACACACCTGGACACAACTACACACACCTGGACACACACCTGGACACACCTACACACACCTGGACACACCTACACACACCTGGACACACACCTGTTGTCAGCTGTGGGTGCGTCAGGTGTGCTCTGTTTGTGTTTTGTTAGAGGTGAGGTCACAGCTTTGATTGACAGGTGGGTCACATGATGACGAGTTCTGGTTTCAGCTGATTTCACAAGAACCAGAGTCCAGGAGAACAAGATGTCTTCACCATGGCAACCACATAAACAACAACATAAACAACTGTAAACCTGTCTCAGTAAACCTGTCTGTCTCAGTAAGCCTGTCTCTGTCTCTGTCTCTATCTCTGTCTCTATCTCTGTCTCTGTCTCTGTCTCTGTCTCTATCTCTGTCTCTGTCTCTGTAAACCTGTCTCTGTCTCTGTCTCTGTCTCAGTAAGCCTGTCTCTGTCTCTATCTCTGTCTCTGTCTCAGTAAACCTGTCTCTGTCTCTGCCTCTGTAAACCTGTCTCTGTCTCTGTCTCTGTAAACCTGTCTCTGTCTCTGTCTCTGTCTCAGTAAACCTGTCTCTGTCGCTGTCTCTATCTGTCTCAGTAAGCCTGTCTCTGTCTCTGTCTCAGTAAACCTGTCTCTGTCTCTGTCTCTGTCTCTGTCTCAGTAAGCCTGTCTCTGTCTCTGTCTCAGTAAACCTGTCTCTGTCTCTGTCTCTGTCTCAGTAAGCCTGTCTCCTGTTCTGTCTCTGTCGCAGTAAACCTGTCTCTGTGTCTGTCTCTGTAAACCTGTCTCAGTAAACCTGTCTGTCTCAGTAAGCCTGTCTCTGTCTCTGTCTCTATCTCTGTCTCTGTCCCTGTAAACCTGTCTCTGTCTCTGTCTCTGTCTCTGTAAACCTGTCTCTGTCTCTGTCTCTGTCTCAGTAAACCTGTCTGTCTCAGTAAGCCTGTCTCTGTCTCTGTCTCTGTAAACCTGTCTCTGTCTCTGTCTCTGTCTCAGTAAACCTGTCTCTGTCTCTGTAAGCCTGTCTCTGTCTCTGTCTCAGTAAACCTGTCCAGGAGGAGAAGGGGGACCAGCCCATGTGTGAGGACCATGAGGACGAGAAGATCAACATCTACTGTTTGTCCTGCAGCGTCCCAACGTGTTCTCTCTGTAAAGTGTTTGGAGCTCATAGAGACTGTGAGGTGGCTCCTCTCCAGGACGTCTTCACCTCGCAGAAGGTACACAACCCCCACTACACACTACACACACAACTATACATACACAACCCCCACTACACACTACACACACAACTATACATACACAACCCCCACTACACACTACACACACAACCCCCACTACACACTACACACACAACTATACATACACAACCCCCACTACACACTACACACACAACTATACATACACAACCCCCACTACACACTACACACACAACCCCCACTACACACTACACACACAACTATACACACACAACCCCCACTACACACTACACACACAACCCCCACTACACACTACACACAACCCCCACTACACACTACACACTACACACACAACTATACATACACAACCCCCACTACACACTACACACACAACTATACATACACAACCCCCACTACACACTACACACACAACTATACACACACAACCCCCACTACACACTACACACACAACCCCCACTACACACTACACACACAACCCCCACTACACACTACACACACAACTATACACACACAACCCCCACTACACACTACACACACAACCCCCACTACACACTACACACAACCCCCACTACACACTACACACTACACACACAACTATACATACACAACCCCCACTACACACTACACACACAACCCCCACTACACACTACACACACAACTATACACACACAACCCCCACTACACACTACACACACAACCCCCACTACACACTACACACACAACCCCCACTACACACTACACACACAACTATACACACACAACCCCCACTACACACTACACACACAACCCCCACTACACACTACACACAACCCCCACTACACACTACACACTACACACACAACTATACATACACAACCCCCACTACACACTACACACACAACCCCCACTACACACTACACACACAACTATACACACACAACCCCCACTACACACTACACACACAACCCCCACTACACACTACACACACAACCCCCACTACACACTACACATGTCAGGTAGTTTGATGACATCAGTGATAAACAGGAAGTAGAATCATCCAGGACGTAGCAGCTTCTTCAGTTGAACAGGAGACTCTGTGGGTGGAGCTTATCAGGACCTGGCTGATCACTCTGTGGGTGGAGCCTATCAGGCCCTGGCTGATGACTCTGTGGGTGGAGCCTATCAGGACCTGGCTGATCACTCTGTGGGTGGAGCTTATCAGCTAGTTCTAACCATAGACATATATACATAGACGCCTCATTGAGCGGGTTGGCCCGCTGCTGCGATACGTCAGCGTCGCCGCCATATTGGTAGAGGCGGCTCTGCCCCGCGAACCAATACGAGTCAATGGAGTGAACTTTATTAAGCGTCTGCTACTACGTGCTATAAGTTAATTCCTCTCATTTACACATTCACACACGGACGTATATATTCAGAAAACCGTTAGGAACCTAAAACAACGTCTGTAATGGTCTCTGATGATTATAAACGTGAACTATTCTTTATATGTTCAGTGTACAGATCGGCATCAAACCACTCGATTTATTTTATAATGTTTTCACGAGTGTTTAGCTGTTACTGTGATGATACATGACAGTCAAAATATTGAATCTGTGTCTATAATAACCACCTGACATGGAAATGAGACATCTGTATTAATAAACAGCACCAGCATTTACATGGTACTGATTTTGATTAATCGTTTTTATATTTTAACGACTAATATTGACAATCATTGGACAAGAAAATTAACTAAATTAACAAAGTCTGCAAATCATAATAAAGTAAAATGAAATAATAATAATGGCATAAAATACTGCGATTGCCTGGTCTAAACCATACTCTTTGATTTATTTTTATTTTTTTAGAAGGAAACAGATTAAAGAACATATATACATACTTATATTTATACAGCAGTATGTGCAAGAAAACAGATTAAAAACATATACACATACTTATATTTATACAGCTTTATTCATTCATTTGTTCATCTTCTATACCCGATTATTCCTGCTAAGGGTCGCGGGGGTCTGCTGGAGCCTATCCCAGCTGTCATCGGGCGAAAGGCAGGGGTACACCCTGGACAGGTCGCCAGTCCATCGCAGGGCTAACACAGAGACAGACAACCATTCAATTCTAGCACAGCATCCGAGTATTACACACAACATAAATAGAGTAAAAATTACAACAGTGCAAATATAAGTATAGGACAAATTGCACATTGTCCTTGGGTGGTGTGTGTGCATGTGCATATTCTGATTCTGATTCTGATTCAGTGATTCCTTCACATTCATACAGGACTAAAACATTTTCAGTCAGTGTGGCATTGATTTATCTAATCCTTACAGCCTAGTGATACACCCACCCTTTGGAGATGAGCTGGGAAACAGAACACAGAAGGAACAGCTCCATCTCTGCTAGCTAAGCAACTTTGAACACTCCGAGTAGTTAATTCGGGGCAATTTAGTTAAATACGACTGACTTCTTGGTTGTTTGAAGGCTGGTTTTAACGCGGGACTTCATGGTATTATGCGCGGGACTTGTAGTATCAACAAAAGTATGCATATTCTGATCTCAAAATGATGTTGTAATGATCAAATACAGTCAAAAGTAATTGTTCTGTCTTACTTGTGAAAAGTAATCCCGTGGAATCGGGTTTCGCTTGTCATTTGATTGAAACATTTCCAAGCAGCACACGAAGGAGGCATCTTCCGACCGGTGATAGCTCCAGTTTGCCACTTCCAATATGGCGGCGACGTTGACGTACGGTACAGCGCTCAATGAGGCGTCTATGTATATATGTCTATGGTTCTAACCCTAACCCTAGCTTAGCATTTGGCTAATCAGTGTCAGCGTTAGCATGAGGAGGGACCTGCTCAGGATGGACCATCAGTACGGGACAGGTCAGTCAGGACAGTCCACTGCTGAGGACCAGTCACATTTATCAGCCCAGTGTCAGTCTGAGTGGAGACATACGGGAGGGATATAAATATAAATATAAATATAAATATAAATATAAATAATGTGTTTGTAGGCGGAGCTAACGGACTCTGTGTCGATGCTGGTTGGAAACAACGAGAGGATTCAGGCCGTCATCAGTCAACTGGAGGAGACCTGCAGAGCTGTGGATGTGAGTTCTTCTCTGGGTCGGGGCTCCTCTCTGGGCCGGGGGGGCCCCTCTCTGGGTCGGGGGGGCTCCTCTCTGGGACGGGGCTCCTCTCTGGGCCAGGGGGGCCCCTCTCTGGGCTGGGGCTCCTCTCTGGGCCGGGGGGCCCCTCTCTGGGTCGGGGGGGCTCCTCTCTGGGACGGGGCTCCTCTCTGGGTCGGGGGGGCCCCTCTCTGGGTTGGGGGGGCCCCTCTCTGGGTTGGGGCCCCTCTCTGGGCTGGGGCTCCTCTCTGGGCCGGGGGGCTCATCTCTGGGTCGGGGGGGGCCCTCTCTGGGTTGGGGGGGCCCCTCTCTGGGTTGGGGCCCCTCCCTGGGGGTTCAGTAGTGACCGGTGTGTGTTTGCAGGAGAACGGTCGCAGGCAGAAGTCCAAGGTGTGCGAGTCGTTCGATCACCTGTACGCGCTGCTGGAGGAGAGGAAGATGGAGCTGACGCTGAGGATCAACGCTGAGCAGGAGGAGAAGCTCGACTACATCCGAGGTCTGAGGAGGAGATTCACCGACCACCTGGACGCCACCGCCAAGCTGCTGGAGACCGCCATCCAGACCATGGACGAGTCTGAGATGGCCGTGTTCCTGCAGGTGACCCCGTTAGCATGGAGCTAACCTGTCTCTGTTTCAAAGAGTTGAGAATGCAGAGCAGCAATCCTTCTGTATCATATGCTACGGTGTTAGCATGGCGTTAGCTTGGCGTTAGCATGGTGTGTCAGCAACCTGGGTTAGCATAAACGTTGACATGTTGTCAATAAGTTGCTGCTAACTAAACGTTTATCTTTGATTTCTCCTGAACAGGCGTCGAAACCTCTGCTGCAGAAGTGAGTCTCTGTTTGTTTGTGTTTGTTTGTTTGTTTGTTTGTTTGTTTGTTTCTTGTTAAGAAGACGTTTGTTTTTGTTTGTTTGTTTGTCTCTTTGTGTTTGTTTGTTGTTAAGAAGACGTTTGTTTTTGTTTGTTTGTTTGTCTCTTTGTGTTTGTTTGTTGTTAAGAAGACGTTTGTTTTTGTTTGTTTGTTTGTCTCTTTGTGTTTGTTTGTTGTTAAGAAGACATTTGTTTTTGTCACCAGGATCGTGGAGGGAACCAACACGTCTCACCTGGATCAGGTCCAACCTGGCTACGAGAAGATGGAGCATTTCACCGCTAACTTTGAGACACAGAGGAGAGCGCTAACCAACATTGACTTCATTAAATGTAAATGTGTTCACCAAACATTAGCATTAGCATTAGCATTCTGTATTTAATAGCCTAGCAACTTACTACAATTAGTGAGTTGGGTGCAAGATAAAGCGTTAGCATGGACTGTTTATTGTAATACATGTAATGTGTTAGCTACAAGCTGCTGTTACTGAGCTAAGATGTTGACATGCTAATGTGTTAGCATGAAATATATTACTGCATGTTAAGTTTAGATGCGCTCTCAACACATCAGTCATGCTAATATATTTAGCTAGCGTGAGTCATCAAGGTGTATGCTAACATGTTAGCATGATTAATATGGGATGTGAGCCCTTTAACATGTTAGCATTCTCAGGTAGCTAACAGGTATTAGCTAACAGGTTAGCATATAGGACACATAGCAGTGTTGTGTATGAACGTGTTCAATGAACGGCGTACGGTGGCCCTGAAGGTCCAAACACAACCACAGTAACCACAGGCAGAAATGAGGCTCTGTGACTGGTCAGCTACGTGGACGTGTGGACGACGTGTGGACGACGTGTAGACGTCCACGTAGACATCCACATAGACATCGTGTAGACGTCCACGTAGACATCGTGTAGACGACGTGTGGACGACGTGTGGACGACGTGTAGACGTCCACGTAGACATCCACATAGACATCGTGTAGACGTCCACGTAGACATCGTGTAGACGACGTGTGGACGACTTGTGGACGACGTGTAGACGTCCACGTAGACGTCCACATAGACATCATGTAGATGTCCACGTAGACATCGCGTAGACGACGTGTGGACGACGTGTAGACGTCCACGTAGACGTCCACATAGACATCGTGTAGACGTCCACGTAGACGTCCACATAGACATCGTGTAGACGTCCACGTAGACATCGTGTAGACGACGTGTAGACATCGTGTAGACAACGTGTAGACGTCCACGTAGACGTCCACATAGACATCGTGTAGACGTCCACGTAGACATCGTGTAGACGTCCACATAGACATCGTGTAGACGACGTGTAGACATCGTGTAGACGTCCACGTAGACATCGTGTAGACGACGTATAGACAACGTGTAGACAACGTGTAGACGTCCACGTAGACGTCCACATAGACATCGTGTGGACGTCCACATAGACATCGTGTGGACGCCGTGATGCGCTTCGAAAGCAGACGACATGTTGTGTCCACATTATTTAAAGAGGCCGAGGGGACGATGGTGAAAGGACATCCAGAATAACATCATATGCATGTCCTCTACTAATGTCTCCTCGTCCTCCAGTCCTTCAAGTTTAAAACTCGTGCACGGACACAGCGGAGTAGAAACAGG
>NW_028181538.1:267500-275000 GCF_963514085.1 Chelon labrosus
GTCTCCGTGCACCGTCAGGAAGACGGACTACGCCTTCGAGGTGACTCACCAGACACTGATTTAAGCAGCAGCAGCAGCAGAAGAAGAAGAAGGTCACTGTTTGTTTATCTGACTGTTTGTTTCTGTCAGATGGCGAGTTCCAACATCAGATATGGGGGCGGAGTCAGCAGAGAGATCGGCATGGTAACCACAATGATGAGTTCACTGACCAGGAAACATCTGGATCAGCTGAGATGGACCGTGTTGTTGTTGACGTTGTTGTTGTTGATGTTGTTGACGTTGTTGTTGTTGACGTTGTTGTTGACATTATTGACGTTGTTGTTGACGTTGTTGACGTTGTTGTTGTTGACGTTGTTGACGTTGTTGTTGTTGACGTTGTTGTTGTTGACGTTGTTGTTGTTGACGTTGTTGTTGACATTATTGACGTTGTTGTTGACGTTGTTGACGTTGTTGTTGTTGACGTTGTTGTTGTTGATGTTGTTGACGTTGTTGTTGTTGACGTTGTTGTTGTTGACGTTGTTGTTGTTGACGTTGTTGTTGACATTATTGACGTTGTTGTTGACGTTGTTGACGTTGTTGTTGTTGACGTTGTTGTTGTTGATGTTGTTGACGTTGTTGTTGTTGATGTTGTTGTTGACGTTATTGATGTTGACGTTGTTGTTGTTGACGTTGTTGACGTTGTTGTTGTTGACGTTGCGGCCCGGTTCTCCTGCAGGACATCCAGAACCTCGGGGCCCAGAACGTGTGCGTGATGACGGACAAGAACTTGTCTGGTCTCCGTCCGGTGGCGGTCGTCCTGGAGTCTCTGGTGAAGAACGGCGTCTCGTTCAAAGTCTACGACAACGTCCGGGTGGAGCCGACTGACTCCAGGTGAGGTGGAGGGGGGGTGAGGGCTAGGGTGCTGCTTTCTGATTGGCCGACAGGTGTCCAGTCAGCTGCTTCCTTGTCCTCATAAGTGCAGTAACATCCCGTGTGTGTCACAGCTTTAAAGACGCCATCTCATTCGCTAAAAACGAGTCGTTTGACGTGTTCGTGGCGGTGGGCGGCGGCTCTGTGATTGACACGTGTAAGGCGGCCAATCTGTACGCGTCCCACCCCGACGCTGACTTCCTGGACTTTGTCAACGCTCCGATTGGTCGAGGGAAGCCGGTGACAGGAGCCGTGAAGCCGCTCATCGCAGGTAAATGCCGACGCCCCCCCCCCTCCGTCTCTAGTCTCTTTCTGTCCGTTCCTTTAAGTCTCTCATGCTCCGCCCCCCGACCCCCCGACCCAGTTCCAACCACGGCGGGCACCGGCAGCGAGACGACCGGAGTCGCCATCTTTGACTACGAGCCACTCAAAGCTAAGACAGGTGAGTTCAGAGGTGACATGTTAGTGACATCACTGGTGACATCAGCGTGACTCTGAGCTGTGATTGGCTGACAGGCATCGCCAGCAGAGCCATCAGACCCACGCTGGGTATTGTGGACCCCTTGCACACACTGAGCATGCCCGAGAGAGTCGCCGCCAACAGCGGCTTTGACGTCCTGTGGTCAGTCCTCGCCGTACGTTTGTCAGTGTTGCTGTTTTTGTTGTCTGTTACCATGGAAACAGTTGTGTTCTGTCCGTTAGCCACGCCCTGGAGTCGTACACCGCCCTGCCCTACGACAAGAGGAGCCCCTGCCCCCCCAACCCCATCAACCGCCCTGCCTACCAGGGCAGCAACCCCATCAGCGACGTCTGGTCCCGCCACGCCCTCCACGTGGTCGCCAAGTACATGAAACGGTAAAAACTGGTTCAACCTCAGAGGAGCTGGAACGGTTCCCTGAGGAACTCCATCATTTATCACTGAGTCCAGAGAACTTTATAAAAGTGACTCAAATCATCCTGAAGTAGACAAAGACTAAAGTGAGCCAATATTACATATCATGTCCTCCTTGTCTCCAGTATCTGCTGTGACCTCCTTGTCACTAAATGTTTCTGGTAACAGCTGATCAGTGGTCTACAGCAGCTTGGAGGAATTTTAGCCCATTCCTCAGAACAGAACCACTTCAGTTCTGAGATGTTGGTGGGTTTCCTCACATCAACTGCTTGCTTCAGGTCCTTCCACAACATTTCTATTGGATTAAGATCAGGACTTTGACTTGGCCGTTCCTAAACATTCATCTTGTTCTTCTTTAACCGTTCTTCTGTAGAACCACTTGTGTTCTTGGGCTCGTTGTCTTGCTGCATGACCCAGTTTCTCTTCACATTCAGCTCATGGACAGATGTCCTGACATTTTCTTTTAGAGTTCACTGGTAGAATTCAGAATTCATTGGTCCATCAATGATGACAAGCCGTCCTGGTCCAGATGCAGCAGAACAGGCCCAAACCAGGACATTAGCACCCCCATGTTTGATGGAGGGATGAGGTTCTGATGCTGGAATGATGCAGTGTTGGTTCATCTCATTTAAACCAAACTATTCTACTTTGGTCTCATCTGTCCACTAAACATTGTCCCAATAGTCTTCTGTCTTGTCCACATGATGTTTAGAAATGTTCTTCTTGGAGAGCAGTGTCTTTGTCCATCACACCATGGTTGTTCAGTGGATTCATCAACATTAACATCAGCCAATGAGAGAGAGGCCTTTAGCTGCTTAGAAGTTCCCCTGGGTTCCTCTGGGACCTCTCAGACTATTATGGAGTGATCTTTGTTGGTGGACCACTCCTGTGGAGGGGAACAGTCGTCTTCAATCTGTCTGACTGTGGATTATTTGTGGGTTCCAAACTCTTTAGAGATGGTTCTGGAACCTTTTCCAGCCTGATGAGCAACAACAACTCTTTCTCTGAGCTCCTCAGAAAGCTCCTTTGTCCACAAACATGTGTTGTGAAGATCAGACTGAGACAAATCCCTGATTTATTGAAACTAAACCAGGAACTGAACCACACCTGAGTCTCATTACATTGATGGAAACACTTCTGAACACATGGATTCTGATTGGATCCTAGAGGAGCTCCTCTCTGATATGTAATATTGGATCATTTTCCTGTATAAACAAATCTAGTCTATATTAGTGTTTGGTGTGTGGTTGGGTTCTTTGTCAACTTTCAGGATGTTTTAAATAATTTGTGTGAAGAAATGAAAACCCTGAATGTGTCACAGCTTTGTAGTAAATGTTGACTGGTTCCAGAGCTGTGAGGGACCCTGAAGACCTGGAGGCTCGGTCCAGCATGCATCTGGCCAGTGTGTTCGCTGGGATCGGTTTTGGAAACGCTGGAGTTCATCTGTGGTGAGAAACGTTTATTTGTTCTGTGTGTAGTCTGCATGTTCTCCCTGTGTCTGCGTGGGTTCTCTCCAGGTTCTCCAGCTTCCTCCCACCGTCCAAAGACATGCTGGTTAGGTTCATTGGTGATTCTAAATTGGCCGTAGGTGTGAGTGTCTCTCTGTGTTAGTCCTGCGATAGACTGGAGACCTGTCCAGGGTGGACCCCCCCTCTAGACCAATGACAGCTGGGACAGACTGGAGACCTGTCCAGGGTGGACCCCCCCCTCTAGACCAATGACAGCTGGGACAGACTGGAGATCTGTCCAGGGTGTACCCCCCCTCTAGACCAATGACAGCTGGGACAGACTGGAGACCTGTCCAGGGTGGACCCCCCCCTCTAGACCAATGACAGCTGGGACAGACTGGAGACCTGTCCAGGGTGGACCCCCCCCTCTAGACCAATGACAGCTGGGACAGACTGGAGACCTGTCCAGGGTGGACCCCCCCTCTAGACCAATGACAGCTGGGACAGACTGGAGACCTGTCCAGGGTGGACCCCCCCTCTAGACCAATGACAGCTGGGACAGACTGGAGACCTGTCCAGGGTGGACCCCCCCCTCTAGACCAATGACAGCTGGGATAGACTGGAGACCTATCCAGGGTAGACCCCCCCCCCCCCCAGACCAATGACAGCTGGGATAGACTGGAGACCTGTCCAGGGTGTACCCCCCCTCTAGACCAATGACAGCTGGGTCAGACTGGAGACCTGTCCAGGGTGGACCCCCCCTCTAGACCAATGACAGCTGGGATAGACTGGAGACCTGTCCAGGGTGTACCCCCCCTCTAGACCAATGACAGCTGGGACAGACTGGAGACCTGTCCAGGGTGGACCCCCCCTCTAGACTAATGACAGCTGGGACAGACTGGAGACCTGTCCAGGGTGGACCCCCCCCTCTAGACCAATGACAGCTGGGATAGACTGGAGACCTGTCCAGGGTAGACCCCCCCCCCCCCCTAGACCAATGACAGCTGGGATAGACTGGAGACCTGTCCAGGGTAGACCCCCCCCCCCCCCCCCCCCTAGACCAATGACAGCTGGGATAGACTGGAGACCTATCCAGGGTAGACCCCCCCCCCCCCCCCCCCCCCCAGACCAATGACAGCTGGGACAGGCTCCAAACCCCCATGACCCTTCACAGAATGAATGAATGTTCTGTGGTTGAACCAGGAATCTGATGTTTGACTCTTCTACCAGAGCAGCGTCTCTAAGCATGTATTAGCACATGTTAGCACATGTTAGCACGTGTTAGCACATGGGTTAAATGTACCTAGCATGTGTCTGTGTGTTTCAGTCATGGGATGTCCTATCCGATCGCAGGGAACGTGAAGACCCACTCGGCGCAGGGCTACAGCGTGGAGCACCCCCTGGTGGTGAGTGACCAGACAACGACCATGAACGATGTTGATGAACAGGAAGTTGAACTGTGTTTGTCCTCAGCCTCACGGACTCTCTGTCGTCCTCACGTCTCCGGCCGTCTTCACCTTCACTGCCCCCATGTGTCCAGAGCGCCACCTGGAGGCTGCAGAGATCCTCGGTACGTGAACGCCTCGTGGTACAGCAATGCCACGTTAGACTGATGCGTTCAGGTGCAGTAACAGACTCTCCCTGCGTTGCGTTCAGGTGCAGACGTCCGTCAGGTGAAGCGTCAGGATGCTGGGGCCGTTCTGTCCGACACGCTGCGTCAGTTCCTGTTTGAGCTTCAGGTGGAGGACGGACTGGAGGCTGTAGGCTACAGCAGGGACGACATCCCAGCTCTGGTGAAGGGGACCATCCCCCAGGTGAGTCCACCCGTCCCCCAGGTGAGTCCACCTACCCCCCAGGTGAGTCCACCGGTCCCCCAGTTGAGTCCACCCGTCCCCCAGGTGAGTCCACCTACCCCCCAGGTGAGTCCACCCGTCCCCCAAGTGAGTCCACCCGCCCCCCAGTTGATGTTAGTTTCCCAGTCATCAGTTACTCTGGGCAGACGTACCTGTAAATAACGTTAACTCATTTCCTGGTTGGTCATCAGGTTCCAACCCTCATGTTTATTGGTTGATGGGGTAGTGACACATTTCTTCTTCTTCTGTGGTTTCAGGAGCGAGTGACCAAACTGTCTCCCAGAGAGCACACAGAGGAGGACCTGAGCCAACTGTTTGAGGCCTCCATGAAGCTCTACTGATGAGACACAGCTAACTGCTAACGGCTAACCGCTAAAAGCTAACCGCTGACGGCTAACCGCTAACAGATCTGAGCCGATCTGTTAGTTCCTCCTGTGGCCACTAGGTGCTGCTGTTTCTGAGGAACGCTGTTTTAAGACAGATCGATGAATTGATGAATGATTCATGATTTAATGTTTTTAATGATTTAATGATTTTAATGTTTTAATGATTTAATGTTTTAATGTTTTAATGATTTTAATGTTTTAATGATTTTAATGTTTTAATGTTTTTAATGATTTAATGATTTTAATGATTTAATGATTTAATGTTTTTAATGATTTAATGATTTTAATGTTTTAATGATTTTAATGATTTAATGTTTTAATGTTTTTAATGATTTAATGATTTTAATGTTTTAATGATTTTAATGTTTTAATGATTTTAATGATTTAATGTTTTAATGTTTTAATGATTTTAATGATTTTAATGTTTTAATGATTTTAATAATGATTTTAATGTTTTAATGATTTTAATGTTTTCAACGTTGCTCCAGATTTTCTTGGACCTGGTTCGCTCCAGTTCATGAACTAATCTCCTCTAGTAATAAATAAAGCTGATGAAAACATGAATGCAGGTGTCCTACAGTGAATTATTTCTCAGGTGAAGGCAGAGAACCATGAGGTTCATCCTCAGAGGAACATGATCTGGTTCCTCATGTTTCTATCCAACATAGTCACAGTGAGGTGTGTTTCTCAGAAGACCTTTAATCCAGGTTAATCTGATCCAGGAACAGTCCTTATATAAACTGGTTTGACCCTGAACGCAGCACAGAGCTGAAAACGCTTTCTCTGAAGCTGACTCATGTTTGACCCGAGGACGCTACTGAGCATGTGCAGACGCGTGTGAGGATTAGCGTGGGTATTTAGCGTCTCCGTCTTTGAGCGTCTTCAGTCATGCAGCAGATCTACAGACACAGACACCAACACCTGGAGGTCTACACCACCGTCTTCTCTCCTCAAGGTCAGTCCACTCACTTCCTGTCAGCACCACCACCACTGATCAACAGGTTCTGATGGAGCCGACCAATCAGCACGGAGGACCAGCTTCTGGTTCTGATCCTGGTCCTGGTTCTGAACCAGACTCTGGTCCTCCTGGTTCTGGTTCTGATCCTGGTTCTGAACCAGACTCTGGTCCTCCTGGTTCTGATCCTGATCCTCCTGGTTCTGAACCAGACTCTGGTCCTCATGGTTCAGGTTCTGATCCTGGTTCTGAACCAGACTCTGGTCCTCCTGGTTCTGGTTCTGATCCTGGTTCTGATCCAGACTGTGGTCCAGATTAAAAGCTCTTGTTTGTCTCAGTTTGCAGATCGAGGACAAGGAGGAGACACATCAGAGACGAGAAGGTAAAAAACTTTATTTAAACTGAGACTGTTAACGAATGAACACATGAATGAGATCAACACGTTGATCACTGCGGTGTGTGTGTGTGTGTGTGTGTGTGTGTTCTCTCAGTGAAGGTCCTCACAGAGACACAGAACCCATCCTGAGTGTGTGTGAGCTAATCAGTGTTACATCATGACCTCTGACCTCTGAGTATTTCTGACTTAAAGCTGCTCCATCCACTCATCACTCAATTAATCGTCCACCTGTGTGTGTGTGTGTGTGTGTGTGTGTGGTGGGGGGGGGCGTCCTCCGTCCTCCGTCCTCCCGTGGGGGGGGGCTCTAACCAGCCTCTGCTCTGTGGCAGCTGGTGGTGGCTGTGACCCAGCACCGGTCTTGCTGGCCCAAGGAGCTGGACCTGAACCAGGGGGACCAGATCCAGGTTCTGTTTGAGAAGGACGAGGTCTGGTGGTTTGGACGACTGTCCAACGGAGACCAGGGGTTCTTCCCTGCAGCATGTGTGGAGCCGCTACAGGTAACCACACCTGGTGTTCACCACAGGAATCACTCAGGTCTTTTACTTTGAAAAGCTAGAACGTTTTAATGTGAAGGTCTGACAGGAAGTCAACAAGCTTCTGTCTTTAGTTCATCCGTTCATAAATACAGGTGAACTGATGAACCTCAGATGATGATGTAAC
>NW_028181538.1:280000-287500 GCF_963514085.1 Chelon labrosus
AGCAGCACCACCACCACCACCACCACCACCACCTTGTGGCACCTCATCTCGTCTGTGACGTCACCTGGCAGCACCATGGCGGTTGCAGCATAAGCTGGGAGGAAGCAGCAAAGTCCTCTACGGGACTTTTTTGAATATGACGACGAGAAAGATAAAAGCAGTCTTGTGTCTTGTAGTGGAAACAGACTGTGACAAAATATGTGTCTTGATTCTCAAGGGGAGAAACTCCACGAATCTCAAAGTCCGTTTAAGAAGCTCGCACAAGGCGGCTAAACAAGCTAGCCTCTGTGAGGCCGCCGCCGCCTGAAAGAGAAGGATTAAAGGAATAGTTCACCCAAAAATAAAAAGTCAGTCATTATTAACATTTTTTAAACTTATCTTTTGTTGAATTTTATAATACAGTACTCACCCTGACCTTTGTGAATCCTGCACCTGACAAATAACCCAAAGTATGAAAAAACTAAAACTAATAAAAACTAAACTAAAACTAATAAAAACTAGCAAACCCACATTAAAAACTAATTAAAACTGAATTGGAGGGAAAACGAAATAAAAACTAAACTAAAATGAAAAATCCAAAACTATTATAACCTTGGTATGTAGTATGTAGCATGTAGCATGTAGTATGTAGCATGTAGCGTGTAGTATGTAGTATGTAGTATGTAGCTTGTAGCTTGTAGCATGTAGCGTGTAACATGTAGTATGTAGCTTGTAGCATGTAGCGTGTAGTATGTAATGTGTAGCATGTAGCGTGTAGTATGTAATGTGTAGCATGTAGCGTGTAGTATGTAATGTGTAGGATGTAACATGTAGCATGTAGCGTGTAGCGTGTAGCGTGTAGCATGTAACATGTAACATGTAGCATGTAGCATGTAGCGTGTAACATGTAGCATGTAGCGTGTAGTATGTAATGTGTAGGATGTAGCGTGTAGCATGTAGCTTGTAGCATGTAGCGTGTAACATGTAGTATGTAGCTTGTAGCATGTAGCATGTAGCGTGTAACATGTAGTATGTGGCTTGTGGCATGTAGCGTGTAGTATGTAATGTGTAGGATGTAGCGTGTAGTATGTAATGTGTAGGATGTAACATGTAGCATGTAGCGTGTAGCGTGTAGCATGTAGCGTGTAGCATGTAACATGTAGCATGTAGCATGTAGCGTGTAACATGTAGCATGTAGCGTGTAGTATGTAATGTGTAGGATGTAGCGTGTAGCATGTAGCTTGTAGCATGTAGCGTGTAACATGTAGTATGTAATGTGTAGGATGTAACATGTAGCATGTAGCGTGTAGCATGTAGCGTGTAGCGTGTAGCGTGTAGCATGTAACATGTAACATGTAGCATGTAGCATGTAGCGTGTAACATGTAGCATGTAGCGTGTAGTATGTAATGTGTAGGATGTAGCGTGTAGCATGTAGCTTGTAGCATGTAGCGTGTAACATGTAGTATGTGGCTTGTGGCATGTAGCGTGTAGTATGTAATGTGTAGGATGTAGCGTGTAGTATGTAATGTGTAGGATGTAACATGTAGCATGTAGCGTGTAGCGTGTAGCATGTAGCGTGTAGCATGTAACATGTAGCATGTAGCATGTAGCGTGTAACATGTAGCATGTAGCGTGTAGTATGTAATGTGTAGGATGTAGCGTGTAGCATGTAGCTTGTAGCATGTAGCGTGTAACATGTAGTATGTAGCTTGTAGCATGTAGCGTGTAACATGTAGTATGTAGCTTGTAGCATGTAGCGTGTAGTATGTAATGTGTAGGATGTAGCGTGTAGTATGAAGTATGTAGCGTGTAGCATGTAGCATGTAGCATGCAGCGTGTAGCATGTAGCATGTAGCATGTAGCATGTGGTCAGACCTCTGAGCTACTCTCTGACTGCTGACTGTCTGGATCCACACTCTTCTCCTCCCACATCAGATTCATCATCCTGCTCAAACAAACTGAAACCTGAATCACAGACACAGGCTGCTTACTTAGCTACAGGTTTACACCACAACATTATTATCAGCTGATTATCAGCTGACTGTGTCAGACCTGGTCCTGCTTGCTGTTCTTCAGAGGAGTTGGTGTTTGAGGAGCAGACGTCAGCAGAGTTCTGATCTTGTCTCTGATCTCTGATGGTGTCCTGAACACAAAACACTTAAGTCTACAATCTGTCTGTAGTCTGGAGGACTGGTCTGGTCAGTATGTAGTCTCTTAGTAGTAGTCTGGTCTGCAGGTAGTCTTTTAGGACTGGTCTGGTCTGTATGTAGTCTTTTAGGACTGGTCTGGTCTGTATGTAGTCCTTTAGGACTGGTCTGGTCAGTATGTAGTCTTTTAGGACTGGTCTGGTCTGTATGTAGTCCTTTAGGACTGGTCTGGTCTGCAGGTAGTCTTTCAGACTGGTCTGGTCTGCAGGTAGTCTCTTAGGACTGGTCTGGTCAGTATGTAGTCTTTTAGGACTGGTCTGGTCTCCAGGTAGTCTTTCAGACTGGTCAGGTCTGCAGGTAGTCTTTCAGACTGGTCTGGTCTGCAGGTAGTCCTTTAGGACTGGTCTGGTCTGCAGGTAGTCTTTTAGGACTGGTCTGGTCAGTATGTAGACTTTTAGGACTGGTCTGGTCTGCAGGTAGTCTTGTAGGACTGGTCTGGTCTGCAGGTAGACCTTTAGGACTGGTCTGGTCTGCAGGTAGTCCTTTAGGACTGGTCTGGTCTGCAGGTAGTCTTTCAGACTGGTCGGGTCTGCAGGTAGTCTTTTAGGACTGGTCTGGTCTGCAGGTAGTCTTTCAGACTGGTCAGGTCTGCAGGTAGTCTCTTAGGACTGGTCTGGTCAGTATGTAGTCTTTTAGGACTGGTCTGGTCTGCAGGTAGTCTTTTAGGACTGGTCTGGTCTGCAGGTGGTCTCTTAGGACTGGTCTGGTCTGCAGGTAGTCCTTTAGGACTGGTCTGGTCTGCAGGTAGTCTTTCAGACTGGTCTGGTCTGCAGGTAGTCCTTTAGGACTGGTCTGGTCTGCAGGTAGTCTTTTAGGACTGGTCTGGTCAGTATGTAGTCTTTTAGGACTGGTCTGGTCTGCAGGTAGTCTTGTAGGACTGGTCTGGTCTGCAGGTAGTCTTGTAGGACTGGTCTGGTCTGCAGGTAGACCTTTAGGACTGGTCTGGTCTGCAGGTAGTCCTTTAGGACTGGTCTGGTCTGCAGGTAGTCTTTCAGACTGGTCTGGTCTGCAGGTAGTCCTTTAGGACTGGTCTGGTCTGCAGGTAGTCTTTCAAACTGGTCTGGTCTGCAGGTAGTCTTTCAGACTGGTCTGGTCTGCAGGTAGTCCTTTAGGACTGGTCTGGTCTGCAGGTAGTCTTTTAGGACTGGTCTGGTCTGCAGGTAGTCTTTCAGACTGGTCAGGTCTGCAGGTAGTCTCTTAGGACTGGTCTGGTCAGTATGTAGTCTTTTAGGACTGGTCTGGTCTGCAGGTAGACCTTTAGGACTGGTCTGGTCTGCAGGTAGTCTTTCAGACTGGTCTGGTCTGCAGGTAGTCCTTTAGGACTGGTCTGGTCTGCAGGTAGTCTTTCAGACTGGTCTGGTCTGCAGGTAGTCTTTCAGACTGGTCTGGTCTGCAGGTAGTCCTTTAGGACTGGTCTGGTCTGCAGGTGGTCTCTTAGGACTGGTCTGGTCTGCAGGTAGTCTTTTAGGACTGGTCTGGTCTGCAGGTGGTCTCTTAGGACTGGTCTGGTCTGCAGGTAGTCCTTTAGGACTGGTCTGGTCTGCAGGTAGTCCTTTAGGACTGGTCTGGTCTGCAGGTGGTCTATTAGGACTGGTCTGGTCTGCAGGTAGTCTTTCAGACTGGTCTGGTCTGCAGGTAGTCCTTTAGGACTGGTCTGGTCTGCAGGTGGTCTCTTAGGACTGGTCTGGTCTGCAGGTAGTCTTTTAGGACTGGTCTGGTCTGCAGGTGGTCTCTTAGGACTGGTCTGGTCTGCAGGTAGTCCTTTAGGACTGGTCTGGTCTGCAGGTAGTCCTTTAGGACTGGTCTGGTCTGCAGGTAGTCTTTCAGACTGGTCAGCATACTTACTGAGAGTTGAGGTTGCAGTGCAGACAGGACTCGTCCCGGTTGCTGATACTGATGGGGGGGTGTTTCATGGAGCAGATGGGGGTGGAGGTGAGGGTCGGATGCTGGAACTTCAGATCATCAGCAGAACACAGACTGAAGAGCTGGACACAGAGACACTGATCAGATATGAGGACAACTGTCATTGATGAGAACATGTTCAGGTCTTCACCTCAGACGGAGAGAAGGTCAGAGCCCCCACCCTGAAGGACGAGGAGTCCATGAAGGAGACGCCGTCATCGCTGCTCATCAGCTGCCCCTTCATCCCTGAAACCTAACATCATCACAGGATGATTATTATCAGGCACCTGACAAACCTCTACCTGGTTCTAGATGCTGCAGGAACCAACAGAGAACAGTCCAAGGACCCTCCATCTGATCTCAGACACCTCATAGAACCACAGCACAATACCAGCGTCCTGGTGGTTACTGTTGACCTGCCTGAGGCTGATCAGATGGACAGGGGACAGGTCTCTTACGTTGCACACGTTCAGAGAGGAGTTGTAGCCCGAGGAGGGGGAGGAGGAGGAGGCGGGGACACAGGTGGAGCACAGGTGGGCGTGGCCACTGACGGTCTGGTCGCTGGAGGTGCAGCTGGACTCGTCCTTGATGCTGGACAGACTGTCTGACGGCTGGAGGACAGGAGGATAGGTCGGGGTTACGAGCACAGAAGACGACTGAGGCAGGGGAGGCTGGGGGAGGCCGGGGGAGGCTCACCTTGGGGGGGGCGCTGGCTGTGCTGGACGCTGGTCTGGAGCAGGAAGAGGAGCTGGAGGAGTTAGGGGAGGTGTGGTGGTGTAGCATCTGCAGGTAGCCCTCCTTCTCCACCTTCCTCTTCAGGGTGGAGTTCCAGTGGTTCTTGATGGAGTTGTCGGTCCTGAGAACAAACAGAGAGTCAGATGTTCTGAGCTTGACCCCTGACCTCTGACCCTCAGCCCTACCTTCCTGGCAGCAGCCTGGAGATGTCGGCCCAGCGGTTCCCCAGCAGCCGGTGGGCCTGGTAGATGACGTGGTCCTCCTCCAGGGTCCAGCTGCTCTTCCTGACCGTGGGGTTCAGGTGGTTGTGCCAACGCTCTCTGCACTGCTTCCCGTTACGGGTGTGCAGATGTTTGGCGATGAGCGACCAGCGCTTCACGCCATACTTCTGGACCAGCTCCGTCACCTGCACAGGAAGTGACATCGCTTCCTGTCAGACGGAGCGGTTTGATCATGTGACCATGTGACTGTGAAGGAGGACGTCTCTACCCTCTGGTCCTCCTCCTGAGTCCAGGGACCTTTGACCTGCTCTGGGTTCTTGATCTGCTGCCAGCGCCGCTGACACTCCACCGCTGACCTCTGACCCTGACACACACACACACACTGTATTGTGTTACTGCTGTCCCTGTTGTCATGGCAACAGATCAACTGACACTTACTTTGAAATGAAGAGAAACTGAAGACCAGCTGTTTGATCCGAGCTCCTTCACCAGTCTGACCAGCTTCTCATCCTGAGGAGGAAGATCTTCATCATTATCATCATCATCATGTCCATTATCCTCGTACTGGGTTCACTGAGTCCAGGATCAGGTTCTAGCAAAGCTGGAGGACAGAAACACATCTGGACCTAGCCAGTTAGCTGTGGATGCTAACAGCTGGGGACATCCTGATCAGTCCCTCTCTGGTCCTAAATGTCCTCCTGTTGGTCTCCTGTAGCTTCCTAAAGTCTGTCCTTGTCTTCCTTGTCTTCTCCTAGAGTTGGTCTCCTGTAGCTTCCTAAAGTCTGTCCTTGTCTTCCTTGTCTTCTCCTAGAGTTGGTCTCCTGTAGCTTCCTAAAGTCTGTCCTTGTCTTCCTTGTCTTCTCCTAGAGTTGGTCTCCTGTAGCTTCCTAAAGTCTGTCCTTGTCTTCCTTGTCTTCTCCTAGAGTTGGTCTCCTGTAGCTTCCTAAAGTCTGTCCTTGTCTTCCTTGTCTTCTCCTAGAGTTGGTCTCCTGTGTCTTCCTAAAGTCTGTCCTTGTCTTCCTTGTCTTCTCCTAGAGTTGGTCTCCTGTAGCTCCCTAAAGTCTGTCCTTGTCTTCCTTGTCTTCTCCTAGAGTTGGTCTCCTGTAGCGTCCTAAAGTCTGTCCTTGTCTTCCTTGTCTTCTCCTAGAGTTGGTCTCCTGTGTCTTCCTAAAGTCTGTCCTTGTCTTCCTTGTCTTCTCCTAGAGTTGGTCTCCTGTAGCTTCCTAAAGTCTGTCCTTGTCTTCCTTGTCTTCTCCTAGAGTTGGTCTCCTGTGTCTTCCTAAAGTCTGTCCTTGTCTTCCTTGTCTTCTCCTAGAGTTGGTCTCCTGTATCTTCCTAAAGTCTGTCCTTGTCTTCCTTGTCTTCTCCTGGAGTTGGTCTCCTGTAGCTTCCTAAAGTCTGTCCTTGTCTTCCTTGTCTTCTCCTAGAGTTGGTCTCCTGTGTCTTCCTAAAGTCTGTCCTTGTCTTCCTTGTCTGCCCCTAGAGTTGGTCTCCTGTGTCTTCCTAAAGTCTGTCCTTGTCTTCCTTGTCTTCTCCTAGAGTTGGTCTCCTGTAGCTTCCTAAAGTCTGTCCTTGTCTTCCTTGTCTTCTCCTAGAGTTGGTCTCCTGTAGCTTCCTAAAGTCTGTCCTCGTCTTCCTTGTCTTCTCCTAGAGTTGGTCTCCTGTGTCTTCCTAAAGTCTGTCCTCGTCTTCCTTGTCTTCTCCTAGAGTTGGTCTCCTGTAGCTTCCTAAAGTCTGTCCTCGTCTTCCTTGTCTTCTCCTAGAGTTGGTCTCCTGTGTCTTCCTAAAGTCTGTCCTCGTCTTCCTTGTCTTCTCCTAGAGTTGGTCTCCTGTATCTTCCTAAAGTCTGTCCTTGTCTTCCTTGTCTTCTCCTAGAGTTGGTCTCCTGTGTCTTCCTAAAGTCTGTCCTTGTCTTCCTTGTCTGCCCCTAGAGTTGGTCTCCTGTGTCTTCCTAAAGTCTGTCCTTGTCTTCCTTGTCTTCTCCTAGAGTTGGTCTCCTGTAGCTTCCTAAAGTCTGTCCTTGTCTTCCTTGTCTTCTCCTAGAGTTGGTCTCCTGTGTCTTCCTAAAGTCTGTCCTTGTCTTCCTTGTCTTCTCCTAGAGTTGGTCTCCTGTAGCTTCCTAAAGTCTGTCCTTGTCTTCCTTGTCTTCTCCTAGAGTTGGTCTCCTGTATCTTCCTAAAGTCTGTCCTTGTCTTCCTTGTCTTCTCCTAGAGTTGGTCT
Source organism: Chelon labrosus (assembly GCF_963514085.1). NCBI lineage: Eukaryota > Metazoa > Chordata > Actinopteri > Mugiliformes > Mugilidae > Chelon > Chelon labrosus. Next base: position 287,266 of record NW_028181538.1, read on the forward strand.
CCTGTATCTTCCTAAAGTCTGTCCTTGTCTTCCTTGTCTTCTCCTAGAGTTGGTCTCCTGTATCTTCCTAAAGTCTGTCCTTGTCTTCCTTGTCTTCTCCTAGAGTTGGTCTCCTGTGTCTTCCTAAAGTCTGTCCTTGTCTTCCTTGTCTGCCCCTAGAGTTGGTCTCCTGTAGCGTCCTAAAGTCTGTCCTTGTCTTCCTTGTCTTCTCCTAGAGTTGGTCTCCTGTAGCGTC